>NC_057806.1:268044276-268046900 GCF_018294505.1 Triticum aestivum
TAGTTGGCTCAACCTCTTCGCTTTTGATTCTTCCGGTGTGCCTCAATAATTCTTGGTGGTGTTTCTCGTTGTCATTCTCATCATTTGAAGACCGAAGAAGAGTTTCTCTTTAATCTTGCTCTATTCTCTTCAAGATTCACGGTGCTGGCTTGTTGCCATCCTCTCATAATTGTTTTCGATTGTGAGAATCTTTTCACCCATCCGGAGCATTTTAGGAGTCTTTTCAGTTTCATTCTTTGAAGCCCATCATCTCAGTATTATTCATTCAAGCTTTCAGCTCTCGTTCTCCAAATCTTATCGGTGCATCATTCAAGTATTCTCTAATAAGCTCATGATGTCTTCGTTCACTTGTATCTAAATCACCTCAAGTTATCTTCATTCGTTTTCCAATTCTTCCTGGTGAATTGTGCCTTTGCTACTTTCATTGTCAATTCTTACGGTGGTTCTTTCAAGATCTCTCTTCCTTGTTCATCATATCAATTTATTCGTTCTTTCCAAATCCTACCGGTGGTTCGTCGAAGACCTTCTCAAGTTTACGCCATATCTCTCTTAATCCTTTCTACGAGAATAAGTAGTATGCCAAATCCGTTGATTGTCATCAATTTAATTGGTGAAGGATAAGCATAACATAACTCTTATTCTTGTTCATCCAAGTGATTAATTCTTTATTCCAGAGGCCCTTCAAATTCTCGGTTTCATTTGTTTCATCTTCTCTTTTTCCCGGAGTTCCAAGCTCTAATTATCACGGAGATCCACCTAAATCACTGCAAGGTTTCACCTTGTGTTTTCAACTTCTTTTTCCTTCCATTGGATCATCTTTTTGTTACCGGAGTTCTTCATGGAGGCTCTACATGGTGGTTCGTCAAGGATTCTTTGCATTCTTCAATTGTTCTTCAAGATTTCTCTTGAAGTTAAGATCAGCCAAGCTATACTCAAAAATAAACATGGTGCTCAACACATGTTTTGTTTTGAGGAGTTCAAGCATTCTTCATCTTGCATTCCGAAGTGCAATTCTTTCGACCTTATCTTTTGAGGTGGTGTTAGGTCATTCTTAATAATTTCCCTTCGCGTTTCATGATTCACAAGTTTTCAAGAGTGACATATTTAAATCCATCTTTTTCTCTTTGTTCAAGAGATCTTTTCAACCGTCAATCTCTTCATTGGAGTTATCTTGTGTCATATTTCACCTAAAAGCCTTCCATTGGGAATGTTGCTATTTGTGGTGCTTGCCAATGATCCAAGTTATCTCTTTATCATCTTGGTGGAAGAAGTTTTCATCTCTTCGTTGATCTCAAGCAAGCAATTGTTTCCGTTAGTGGCCGGTTGTCACCTCATAATTTTGAGATGTTTTCCATAAGCCCACTACAAGCTTGTGCTTTTCGTTGTTGATTTTCCAACAACTCCGTTCAATTCTTCTTTGCAAGGATGCTTTCCAAACTCATTTGTGGCAGAAGTTGGCATTTTCTTCTCCATTCTGTTATTCCAATGATTTATCTTCTATTCTTTCTTCCGGAGGCATTGTGACGTTGCTCTTTTCACTCACCATCTCGATTCGTGAGGATCGTGTTCTTTTCTTGCTTATCCATTTAACCGGAGTGTCGTGTTTTCATTCGAGTTCTCTAATCTTATCAAGTTTTCCCTCCTTCCTCAACTGGAGAGCTGTCTGAAATCCTTCTTACCCATTGTGCCATTCTTTCAATAGTTCCGGAGGCAGTGTGTTGTTGATTTCATCAAGTAACATCCCATCTTCTCAAGTTCATGTTCTATTCCTTCCATGTTCAACCGGAGTACTGCCCGAATTCTTCCCCTCTCATCTTGTTTTAACCGGAGTGGTTTCGAATTCTATCTTGTCCATTAAACTCTTGATTCATGTCTTCGCAACCTTCAAGTTCTCGTAATGTTCCTTGTTCCTCTTTCTAACGGATTGTTTGCAATCTCGTTCATCTCCTTTGTATTCTTTCTTTCAATTTGTTCAACCTCTCAAGGTTCTTTGGTTTCACTCATTGGTCAAAGAAGCAACTTAGTTTTACCTCTTCTCTTCCTCTTCCATTTCTCTCCGGTGCCATCCTAGATCTCGGGACGAGATCCTCTTGTAGTGGTGGAGTGTTGTAACGCCCCGAGACCGACGCTCCAGAAGACTTCCAGCTACTCCGAGTTTCGTCGTGTGATTTGTTTTGTTTGTTGCATCATGTGCATTGCATCATGTCATCATGCCATCATGTCATTTTTTTTAAACCTCAATAAATTGTATGGATTTTTTGATCCATTTAAATCGAGGGACTCACATGGTGACTTCTCTTTATAACATACCCTCCCGATATATAGGGAGATATTATTAAATATTCCACTATTTTGGAATCACCAAAACACACTTACAAAATAATTTCGTTCCTTTTCTGCTTCAAGTTTGGTCTCCAACCTTGCCAATATTTATTTCATCATTTTCCGGAGCTCCACCAAAAATCCAAACATTTTTGGACCTTCCCAAACCTCACTTCCTATTCAAATCATTTGAATTTAAATCAAATGAGTTTGAATTTAATCTTTCAATCATGCCTCTTTCTATTTTTCTTGGTACGAGCATATTTTTGTGAGTCCAAGGAAATTATCCCCTTGCGCATTTT